>NW_007727271.1:441478-444420 GCF_000696425.1 Galeopterus variegatus
TTTGAAAACTTTCTATTCTTTTGATGCGAGCATTTATTGCAATAAACTTTCCTCTCAGAAGTGCTTTTGCAGCATCCCACATGTTTTGGTATAGTGTTTCATTATTTTCAATAGCCTTGAGAAATTTTTTGATTTTCTGTTTGATCTCTTCTTGGATACATATGTCATTCAGGAGCATGTTGTTTAATTTCCACGTGTTTGTATAGTTTCCAGAGTTTTGCTTGTTATTGATATCTAGTTTTAATCTGTTGTTGTCTGAAAAGATAATAGAAATGATTTCACTTTAAAAAATTTGTTTAGGCTTGATTTGTGACCTAGCATGTGGTCTATCCTGGAGAAAACTCCATGAACTGGTGAGAAGAAACTGTATTCTGCAGTGTTGTATGAAATGTTCTGTAGATGTCTGCAAGTACAATTGGTCTAAAGTGTAGTTTAAATCCTGTGTTTTTTGTTGATTTGTTGCCTCGATGATCTGCCCAGTGCTGAGAGAGGGATGTTCAGGTCATTTAGGCTTGTTGTTCAAAGTTATCATTTCAGTTCTCTCATTTTATTGATTTTCATGTGGATGTTTTAAATATCTTTTGTTTCTTTCTTCCCATTTTGTTGTTCGTCTTTAGTGTTGTTAGTTTTTTTAGGTAGTAAGATACAGTTTCTTTCTCTTTCATTTTTGTTCTACCAGTGGGTTTTCTTCTTTCTCATTCTTGGTAGTGATTATCATTTTTTGCATTCCAGATGCAGAACTCCCTTGAGGATTTCTTGTAGGGTTGGTTGTGTGGTGGTGTACTCTTGTAGTTTTTGTTTGTCTGGGAAATACACTATTTCTCCTTCATTTCTGAATAATGGCTTTGCTGGATATAGTATTCCTGTGTGGCAGTATTTTTCTTTTAGTGTTTTGAAAATATCATCCCTTTCCCTCCAGGTTTGTAGAGTTTCTGTGGAGAAGTCTGCTGTTAGACTGATGGGTACTCTTGTGTAGGTGACTTGATGCTTTTCTCATGATGTTTTTAGGATTCTCTCTTTGTCTTTGACTTTTCACAGTTTGACTACAATATGTCTCAGAGAGGAGCTTGTTGGATTCAATCTGTTTGGGGATCTTTGAATGTCTTGAATCTGAAGGTTGTTGTCTGTCCTTATACTTGGAAAGTTTTCTGCTATTATTTCGATGAATATCTTCTCAATGCCTTTTCAATTTTCCTCCCTTTCAGGAATACCCATCATTCAGATGATTGTGTGTTATCTGCTTTCTCTTAGATTTTCTTCATTCTTTAAAGTTCTTTTTTGTTTTTTATCTGCCTGAGTTCTTTCAAACTAACATATGATCCATCAATCCCACTACTGTGTATACATCCAGAGGATTGGAAATCACCATCTTGAAGGGATACTTGCCCTCCCATGTTTATCACAGCTATATTTCAATAGCCAAGGTAAAGAAACAAACTAAATGTCCATTGATGGATGATTGGATAAGGAAAATGTGGTATATACACACAGTGGAATATTACTCAGCTATAAAAAGTAATGAATTTCTGTGATTTGCAGCAAAATAGATGATCTTGGAGAAAATTATGTTAAATACAACAACCCAGATGTAAAACAGGAAATACCACACATCTTCACTCACAACTGGGAGCTGAATCCATAAGTAAACAAATTAACAACAAAGAGAGACTGAGAGAGAGAACGAAACAACAATCACAATAATACATTGAAGTTTTAGAAGGAGAGAAAAGACCCGCGGTTACTGAGGTGGAAATGGGGAGGGGAATGAAAAGAATGAAAAGAGAGGGGATAATGAGATATTGGATAACAGACACAAAGAATGATTATGTATTTTGATGATGAATAGGCTAAGTATCCTGTTCTTACCATCACACATCGCACAAATATTGAAATTCAACTTTGAAACCCACATGTGTGTATAATAAATTATCATGGTAAATAAATAAATACAAATTGCAACATTAAGAAAAAAATATGCCAGGAAAACTTCTAAGGTAATATAGTAATATGGGCAAATGATTTGATTTGATTGCACAGATTACAGAAGAGGAAATCGAGATGGCTGTTAAACATATGAAATAGCTTAAAAATAAGAAGTATAAATTAAAACTATATTGTACTTCTTTATTTATTTTATTTTTTATTTTTTATTTTTATTTTGTCAATATACAATGTAGTTAGTTATTTTCTTTATTTATTTTATTTTTTATTTTTTATTTTGATTTTGTCAATATACAATGTAGTTAGTTATTTTGTCCCATCACCAAAACCTCCCTCCCTCTCCCCCCTCCCACCCAGATGTGTCCCCTCCATTTTCTTGTTGTAAGAGCTTCAAAAAGAAAAAAAAAAAAAGTTGAGGATGTTAAATCTTCCTTTCCCCTCCCCCCCGGTTTTTTTTTTTTGTTGTTGTTGTTATTGATGTTGTTGTTGTTGCTGTTTGTTTGTTGTTGTGTGAGNTCTTTTCTTGTTATTGTTCATGTTTTGTATTTCTCTTTGTTCAGTCTTGGTAGTTTTATCTGTCCAGAAATTTATCTATTTCCACTAGGTTTTGAAATTTGTTAGCATATAGTCGTTCATGGTAGTCTCAAATGATTCTTTGTATTTCTGTGTTATTGGTTGTTATGTCTCCATTTTCATTTCTAATTTTTGTTATTTGGATTTTATCTCTTCTTTTTTAGTTACTCTGGCTAATGCTTTGTCTATTTTACTTACCTTCACAAAAAGAACTTTCTTTTGCATTGATTTTTTTTTTGTATTTTTCTTTGGGTTTCTGTTTCATTTAGTTCTGCTCTGATCTTAATTATTTGTTTTCATCTACTACATTTGGGATTGGATTGTTCTTGTTTTTCTAATTCTTTGAAGTGTAGTGTTAGGTTGTTAATTTGAAAACTTTCTATTCTTTTGATGCGAGCATTTATTGCAATAAACTTTCCTCTCAGAAG
>NW_007727272.1:0-3498 GCF_000696425.1 Galeopterus variegatus
AGGCTGGGGCTGGGGGCCAGCTTTCTCCACCCCACCATGCTCAAGAGTAGAACTCCCAGGAGTCCAAGAATTCTGAATTCGAAACCTAGCTGTCCAGGTTGTTATAAAGGTAAGATAACCAACATAGAATAGTACGATGTGTTTTATTTCATAGTTTGTTACCTTGATTTATAACTTTTAAATATCTAAATACATGGGATGTGAGCCTCCATTNGTGTAACACTGTGAACCCCTTAATGCAGTGTCTCACCAAACCTGCATGAAGAGTCACCTTTGCCCTCTGCCTCCAGCCTCCTTCTATCTTACTGGCCAAAAGAGCCTGACAGGAAACAGAAGCCACCCTACCCACTCAAGAAAAAGAAAAATACAAAATGATATTGTAAAGGGTTATATGAGATAATAAAGTGAGGAGTGAGATGAATCAAATGATGGCCAAAGTGCTGCTAGCGGGAGTGGAGTTACAGGAGGAGAGTCTCCTGGAACAAGGCTTTTCAACCTTGACATAATAGACATTTGGGGCCAGATAAATCTTTGTTGTGTGGGGCTACCTGGGCATTGCAGGATGTTTAGCAGTGTCCTTGACCTCTACCCATGAGAAGCCGTTGTGACAACCAAAAATGTCTCCAGACATGGCCAAATGTTTCCTGGGGGAAAATCACCACAGCTAAGACTGTCCTGTAGGAAAATGGAAAAAAGATGAATTGTTGAATATAAATTGAGAAAGACTAAGTGCTGTAGACTGGATACACGCCCTCCCCCCAACCTCATTGAAACTTAAATTCCCACTGTGACTGTTAAGAAGGTGGAAATCCTATTATGATAATTGAAAGGTGGGACCTTGAAGAGATGATTAGATTTTGAGTTCCATGCCGAGTGAATGGATTAAAAATGGTGGTCAGGGACATGGTTCTAAGGGGTTTAAAAGAAGAGCAATGATGGGCCGGCCCGGTGGCGCACTGGATAAGTGCGCCGCTTGTGAGTGCGGCGGCGCTCCCGCCCGAGGGTTCGGATCCCACATACAGACCGGTTCCCGCTCACTGACTGAGCGAGGCGCGGGAGCGACCCCGAGGGTTGCGGTCCCGTTGCCGGTCCCCGGGCTGGTATGGGGGCAACGCTGAGGGTTGCGATCCGTTGCCGGACACGGAAAAAGACAAAAAAAAAAAAAGAAGAGCAATGATGGGCCGGCCCAGTGGCGCACTGGATAAGTGCGCCGCTTGTGAGTGCGGCGGCGCTCCCGCCCGAGGGTTCGGATCCCACATACAGACCGGTTCCCGCTCACTGACTGAGCGAGGCGCGGGAGCGACCCCGAGGGTTGCGGTCCCGTTGCCGGTCCCCGGGCTGGTATGGGGGCAACGCTGAGGGTTGCGATCCGTTGCCGGACACGGAAAAAGACAAAAAAAAAAAAAAAAAAAAAAAAAAAAAGAAGAGCAATGAGAGGTTAGTCTCACTCTGATCCACCATTTTGTGCCATGTGAGAACCCTGGGTCTCTGTCACCACCACTGAGGTCTTCACCAGATGTGTTCCCTGGACTTCAGACTTCCCAGCCTCCAAAACTGTAAGCAATAAATTTCATTTTCATATAAATCACCCAGTTCCAGGTATTATGTTATAAGCAACAGAAACAGACTAATACAGGTGGAAAAATACCTACACAAATTGTCTTTGTTGCCATTCTAGAACTTTATTTGTAAGAAATGAGCATAATATAATAATAGTATACGTTTTCTGAGCAACAGAGCTCTTGGCCCCTTTTCCAAAATTTTCTCTTTCCATGTACCACGTATATCCTACATGGCTATGTGCCTGGAATTATCCACCCACCACTGGTCTTATCCATCTTTTAGATTCTACTCAAAGATCTATTCTCTGTGTCATATTATTTCTTCATCAATTCAACAGACCATAATCAAATGCCTACTTCTTGTCTGCTGCAACCCAGTCACTTCATCTTAGGTTTTCCAGAAAAGTTTTATACTGTTTTTTTTGGCATTGATCTATATATTTTTACTTATCTTGCACTTGTCTTCCTTCAACAGTAGACAGCGGTGTCTTCCAGAGCAGGATTTCTTTCTAATTAACCTTGTGTTCCTGATAAGAGTAGTAAGAGCAATAATTCTTAATATGAGAACAATGTTTCACAATTTTCAAATAATTCATATAGTTTGTCTCATGTTATTCTTATAATTTTGTGAAGTATATGTATTTAGAAATTGAGGTCCAAAGAGTTTTAGAGACTCACTCAATATCATAAAACTAATAGATTGTGGCTCTGGATCTAGAACATAGAACTTTTACTCTTTCCAATGTTAAAAAAAATAATAATATTTTATAACTCCATGAAATTTGGTCGTTACAAAGTCATAGGAGATCTTCAAGAGAATGTTTAGTTCCTGCAGCATAATGAGTAATAAACCAATTTCAAAAGTTTGTAGCATGTCTTCAGAGTGAAGAAATGGAAGGAGAAAGTTAACTTGAGAATTCTGATAGTAGAATTGAGAAAGATAAAGACTAGGTTGATGAAGTTGCAGGACAAGGGAATATTTGTAAGCCATAAAGCTATGAGCATCCTGATATGTGTAGCAGAAGAGGTTAAAGAGATGGGCTAGAAAAGCTGTATAAGCAGCTGTTTGGTTACCTCGGTTGGTTAGAGTGCAGTGTTATAGCACCAAGGTCATGCGTGCAGACCCCCTATCTGCCAGCTGCCACACACACACGCAAATTGGATAAGCACAATACAAGGAGTATCTTTTCTTCCTGAAGAGGTGATAGGAGAAAAGATCAAAAGGACAAAAGTATGGAAAGAGAGAACTTTATTTTATCACTTCTTTTTAAATTGCACTTTCGAAATTCACATGTTTCAAAATGAAAAATACAAGCAGATGTTTTGCAGTTACATCTTATATCTATGCAACAACAAATGTTGATTGAATATCTGCTATATACTAGGTACTGTTCATCCATGATCTTATCTTCCTTGCAATGACTCTTTGAAGTAGGATTTTGATTCCCACTTTTCAGTAGGAAACTGAGTCTAATACATTAGTAATTTTTCTAAGGTCATTCAGTTAACCCTGGAAGAGTGAGTGAGGAAATTCAGATGCATGTCTCACGGAGCACTGGCTCTTCTACCATAACAGCCTGCCTTTCACAGATGGAAGACACAGCTCTGTCCTCAAGGAACTTACCACCTTCTGGGTGAGGAAGACAAGTGAACGGCAATTATCACACACTCCTGTCTGCCTGGGTGACCATCAGGGAAGGATTCGCAAGACATAACACCTTAAAATACTTCTTTTAAATTTTAAGAAACCACTTCTGATATTCAGTAAATTTTCTATTTTAACTGCATCTGTTTTTGTAAAATTCACACAATGCCTTGGAGAAAGGCACCACAGGAGGGAAAACCGGTTTTAGACATTTTACATTCTCAGTGCAGTTCTTTCTGGAGCCACCGTGTGGTATCATTGTGCAATTAAAATAACTGCCTCTTTTAGCAA
>NW_007727272.1:3863-4327 GCF_000696425.1 Galeopterus variegatus
TTTGTATTACTTAGGAGTTTTCACAGTACTTTCCCTAACATTATTTCATTCATATAGCAACTGTGTAAAGAAGTTATTAATAATCACAAATCAGAAAACTGAGCTTCTGAGAGGTTAAATGACTTTCTCCAAATCACCAAAGGACGAAGATAAGGTGGCTTTTGGCTCTTGGTGCACTGTGTTTCAGCTACCTAAGATAAGTGGCAGGATATTACGACCAACTAACTGCACACCCAATAAATGGAATTTGGGATCAAAGGCAAGGACAAGGACATAACAAAGAGTGGGAAATTGGGGAAACAGAGAACTTCCACGAAGTGAGTGAGATTAATAATTAAATGTAGTACATGCTTTGAACTCTGTTTAGGCAGAATTCTTATAAAATATAGCTTGGTAGGCAGCTGGAAAGTTGATTCCATGGTTAAAAAAAAGAAAACCTCTCATCAGCTAATGTTTGTCATGGT
>NW_007727272.1:5073-8082 GCF_000696425.1 Galeopterus variegatus
GGAAAGTTGATTCCATGGTTAAAAAAAAGAAAACCTCTCATCAGCTAATGTTTGTCATGGTGTCTTTCATTTGGAAATGTGCTTTGCACATGTGAATGCCTAATAAATGCTAGTTGATAATGACAATGAGGACGGATGAACTGAAATCACCTTTGGCACTGAACCTGTCAGCTTTCACATGAGTAGCAAATGAAGAATGCTGTGTCCCATTAACAGCTTGCTGAGCACTTGGTTCTGTCATAGTAACTTTTTGAACCCACCATGGTGAGGGTACAAGGGCTAATAACACAAGGCCATATACACACAATGCCAACCATTCCAATGAAAACTGAAAAATGTAGTCAATCATCTGGGGATTTACCCGCATGACACCAATCATCTGGATGACTGCTTCCAATTTTCACCAGAATAGTGCCATGTAGATGCTTACGTATACTCTTAGAGACCCATAATGCTCCCTTGGAGTACTATGTGTTGCCCGTTACTCTTTTGTTATAAAAGACCAAACATGCACAGAGCATTCACAGTCTAGTGGAGGAAGAGAGTGATTACAATGCAAGGTAATAAAGGCTATCACAGAGGCAAAATAAAATGCCAAGGAAATGCAGAGCAGTAAGTAACTATCCCTGCCTAAGAGAGTTTGCAATGCTTCAGCAATGAAGTGGTATTTGGACAAGGTCCTACCATACTTGAATAGAGTAGGCGTGGGTGTTAGTCAGAGGTAGTGACAAAGACAAAGAGACACTCGAAAACAGCTTTCAGGGAAGAGGAGAAATTGGGAGAGCAGTAGAACATAGGGTATATTAGCAGTACCTGTCCTAGGTTCTGTGCCAGTCTTCAGCTCTCTTCCATGTACATGCCTTCCAAGAAACAATAAGTCCACTAGCAAGAGGACTGGCTCACTCACAGCTACCCCTACTCCTCTTTGCAGACCACAGTCAGTTTCCTGGGATGAAGAATTTCCTGCCCACTTAAGGGCCTGTACAAGTCTTTTCTCAAAGTCTATCCTCTCAAAGGCAGATCATGTGGCTGATGTGAGCATCCCCACACTGAGGTGGACAGCTATTTGTGCAGTTGTTCATGAGCTTGGATGTGTGAGCTGGGGTCTACATGGTATGTATGAGGCCCCTCACACTGCAGGCTGGAGACAGATAGAGGGAGAGAAGGCAAGCAGATTGTCAGGCTGGGGCTGGGGGCCAGCTTTCTCCACCCCACCATGCTCAAGAGTAGAACTCCCAGGACTCCAAGAATTCCGAATTCGAAACCTAGCTGTCCAGGTTGTTATAAAGGTAAGATAACCAACATAGGATAGTACGATGTGTTTTATTTCACAGTTTGTTACCTTGATTTATAACTTTTAAATATCTAAATACATGGGATGTGAGCCTCCATTGATACCGTTGACCTGGGTTTTGTAAATGTGAGGGACAGTGCTATCTTTGGGGAGACTGGTCAGAGATGAAGCTGGAGAGAGTGGTTGGGACTAGACTGTGAAGGGTTTTATATAACAGGCTTAGCAGAGACATTTCTAAAAATAGATATATGAGCAATTAAATGGCTCACATACTTCCCTTTCCATCTTCTCCAACTGCTCCTGCCTTCAGAGATGTCTTTCTTTTCTAAACTATAATCATCACTCACAAAATAAAACCTAGTTCTTAATTATGGAATATCTAATTGCTTAATGAATATCAGCTTCATTTCCCAGCCTAATTATAAGCTCTAATATTAGATAATATCTAATGTTTTCCTTTTTATCTTTCATGGATATCTTGTATAGTTTTAGGATGGTAGTTTTTCTAATAACTACTCAATAATGTATTGTAAAAAAGCTTTTGATGAAAAACAAATTTCAGTACCCCAACTGAGCCATGTTCTGATGCTAAGCTTTTTATATTCTTTTACCCCTTCAGGACTGGCTGTATAATTTGCAAGACCTGGTGAAAAATGAAAATGTGGGGCCTCTTGTTCAAAAATGATTAATAATTTCATGAAGGTGACAGCAGAACATTAAACCATGTGTGGGGCCTTTCTGAGCACAGGCCCTGTATGTCTGCATGGGTCTGCTTCCCTGTACTTGCTTAACACAAGCTGCCTTTCCTTTAGGCTCAGTTACTAAACTCAGTACAAATGGTCTTTAGAAGTCTTCCCAAAGTGTAGCCCAGTGGTTAATGAGATGATTTTACATGGTACCCAGATGAGACACTGTTTAGTGTCATAGTTATGTACCAGTGTGTTGTGATATATGTAATAGTTATGAAAATGTGCTTTAGGGAAATATAATTTGCACATCAATCAATAATTTCATGTTTATTGTTGTTTGGGACAAAGCTAAGTTAAACAATGGGCCGAATTAAAGAAAGATATTAAGTAAATAAGAGTACGGGTGGTATGCAGATGTTGTAGAAAGTAAG
Organism: Galeopterus variegatus; assembly: GCF_000696425.1. NCBI lineage: Eukaryota > Metazoa > Chordata > Mammalia > Dermoptera > Cynocephalidae > Galeopterus > Galeopterus variegatus. The sequence goes on from NW_007727272.1 coordinate 7,488, forward strand.
AAATGGTGCTTAAATGGCTGATGTTTGGAAACAGTGGAAAAACTGAATAGTTAAGGTGTCCTAATGACCTTAAGTATTTGGGAACATACTTGGGCCACCCCTGACCTTTAATTTTCTCTTCTGGCTGATACCTTTTCTGTGTTTTCCCATTAGGCTGGTAAAAGACTTTCCAGTATAGAACAAGGAAAGGCCACTGAATCTGGAGCCAAGTTAGAGCCAGTCACTGATAATCTCCCAGACCTCAAAGTCATTCAGCCATTTTCCACACCTTATCTTGCTCATATTTTGTAGACTGGGAAGACTCTCTACTATGGGCAGAATACTTGGAACTGGCCACAAAGCTGTTTCTACCAATTTCCTAGTCAGCCTTAAAGTATTTCCAACATTCTCTGCACTCTTTATTTATTATTGTGGATATCTAAAAAAATGTGTTTAATAAATAATATTTATTATTCATTATTAACCCCAGTTATTACCCTTCCCAAATTTATACATAACACACAAAATCTAGGAAAGATTACTTGAGATATTTGCCTGGACTCACACCCTTCATAGCATGCATAAAAGGTTATGAAGTAGAATTCCTAATCTGATC
>NW_007727272.1:8823-9571 GCF_000696425.1 Galeopterus variegatus
GTCTCACATTTTCACCATTCTTTGCTTGGGCACTTAACACTGGGGCCCCAGTCTTCCATTCTAGAATGATATTTCTTTCTAAATTCAACTAGAACTAGTGCTCCAAATTCCAAAAGGTGTTAATCTTAGGGATTTAGGGAAGAAGAAATCAGATTTTCTGGAGGTTCTAGGGAGTTCCAAAAGTCACAGGTTATTCTTAAAGTACTTCCAACATTCTTTACACTCTTTACTCATTATTATGGATATTTTAAAAATATTTCTTTAACAAATAATATTAACTATTAATATTGACTAATAAATATTGTTTGGCAATACTAAAAATAACTATAATTTATAGCTAATATCTGAACACTGGAAAACATCAGAAAACATTACTGTGAAGTATTTAAATAATATAACACTCATATCATCTAACAAGGTTAACAGCAGTACAGAGAATCACATGTCAATATTACCAATTTTAGGACTTATTTTGCTTCTCAAACACTTTATTTCTTGAAACACTACTCATAGGATTTGTATAAAATATTCCATGTGGTTAAACTTACTAATATTTATTTTATTTACAAGAATGGATCACCATTAGCAGCACACAGGGTTGATTTCTGGGTTCTCTATTTTATTACATTGATCTGTGTATCTGTTTTCATGCCAGTTCCATGCTGTTTTGGTTATTATAGCTTTGTAGTATAGTTTAAAGTCAGGTAGTGTTATGCCTCCAGCTTTATATATTTTGCTCAGGATTGCG
>NW_007727272.1:11261-16875 GCF_000696425.1 Galeopterus variegatus
TGGGAGAATGGCCTCTGTTTCAATCTTTTGGAATAGTTTGTAGAGAATTGGTGTCAATTTCACTTTGAAGGTTTGGTAGAACTCTGCTGTGAACCCATCGATCCTGGGCTTTTCTTTGTTGGGAGACTTCTGATAATGGCTTCAATCTTTTTTATTGTTATTTGTCTGTTCAGATTTTCTATATCTTCTTGGCTCAGTTTTGGTAGTTATATCCAGAAATTTATCCATTTCCTCCAGATTTTCAAATTTGTTAGCATTTGTTAGCATCTGAGGTGCCAGTTGTAATTTCATCTTTTTCATTTCTAATTTTTGTTATTTGAGTCTTCTCTCTTCTTAGTTAGCCTTGCTAATGGTTTGTCAATTTTATTTATCTTTAAAAAAAACAACTTTTTGTTTCATTGATTTTTGTAGCATTTTTTGCATTTCTATTTCATTTAGTTCTGCTCTGATCTTAATTATTTTTTTCTGTCTACTAACTCTGGGTTTGAATTGTTCTTGTTTTTCTAGTTCTTTATGGTGAAGTGTTAGGTTGTTTATTTGCCATCTTTCCATTATTCTGAAGTAAGCATTTAATGTGATAAATTTCCCCCTTAGTACTGCTTTTGCAGTATCCCAAAGGTTTTGGTTTGATGTGTCATTATTTTCAAGAAATTTTTGATTTCCTGTTTAGTTTCTTTTTGGACCCATATGCCATTAAGTAGAATGTTGTTTAGTTTCCATGTGTTTGTATAGTTTCCAGAGATTCATTTGTTATTGATTTCTAATTTTAATCCATTGTGATTGGAAAAAATACATGGAATAATTCCCATTTTTTTTAATTTGTTGAGACTTGCTTTGTGACCTAACATGTGGACTATACTGGAGAATGTTCCATGTGCTGGTGAGGAGAATGAATATTCTGAGGTTGTTGAATGGAATGTTCTGTAGATATCTGCCAAGTCCAATTGGTCTAAAGTGTTGTTTAGATCTTGTGTTTCTCCATTGATTTTTTGCCTAGATGATCTATCCGATATTGAGAGTGGGGTTTTCAGGTCCCCTATTATTATAATGTTAGTGTCTATCTCATTCTTTGGATCTAATTGTGTTTGATTATAAATCTGGCTGCTCTGATGTTGGGTGTATTTATATTTATGACTGTTATTTCTTCTTGATGGATGGCGCCTTTTATCATTATACGGTGGCCTTCTTTATCTCTTTTTATGGTTTATGGTTTAAAGTCTATTTTATCAGATATAAGAATAGCTACTCCAGCTCTTTTTTCACTTCTATTTGCATGGTATATCTTTTTTCATCCTTTCATTCTTAGTCTGTGTGTCTTTACAAGTGAGGTGAGTCTCTTGAAGGCAGCATATTGTTGGGTCCATCTTTTTAATTCAGTCAGTCAGTCTGTGTCTTTTGAGTGGGGAATTCAATCCTTTTAGATTTAGAGTTATTATTGAAAGGTGTTGATTTACTCTTAGCATTTTATTGATTTTTGTTTAGATGTCTTAAGTATCTTTTGTTCCTTTGTTTCTGATTTTGTTTGTTTTCTGTGTTTGTTGGTTTCTTGGGGTGGTAGATAAACTATTTTTTCTCTTTATTGTTAACATTTTTGTTTTACTGGTAGGTTTGTTCTTTCTTGAGTATTCATGGCAGTGATGGTTGTTTTTCAGGTATCAAACCCAGTACTCCCTTGAGAGTTTCTTGTGAGGCTGGTCATGAAGTAGTGAACTCCTGCAGTTTTTGTTTGTCTGAGAAATATACTATTTCTCCTTCATTTCAGGAGGATAGCCTTGCTAGGTAAAGTATTCTTGGCTGACAATTTTTGTCCTTTAGTATTTTGAAGATGTCATCCCATTCTGTTCTGGATTTTAGGGTTTCTGATGAAAAGTATGATGTTAGTCTGACTGGGCTCCCTTATAGGTGACTTGCCACTTCTCTGTTGCAGCTTTTAAGATTCTCTCTTTGTCTTTGAGTTTTGCCAGTTTGACTATAACATGTCTTGGAGAGGACCTTTTTGAATTGAATTGAATATGTTTGGGGATCTTTGGGTCTCCTGAATCTGAAGATTGTGACTTTCCCTATATCTGGGAAGTTTTCTGCTATTATATCATTGAACACGTTTTCAATGCCATTACCTTCCCCCCACCCCCCCTTCTGGGATACCCATGATTTGAATATTTAAGTGCTTAAGGTTGTCTGCTGTCTCTTTTAGATTTTCTTCAATTTTTTAAATTCTTTTTTCTTTTTTTTGTGGTCCACCTGTGTTAATTGAAACAGCCTGTCTTCAAAGTCAGAAATTCTCTCTTCTGCTTGTTCTCGTCTGCTGGTTAGACTCTCTGTTGTGTTTTAGATTTCATTGAATGAGCCCTTCAACTCCACAAGCTCTGCTGCATTCTTTTTCAGGGCATTGATTTCTTTGTACATTTCTTCTTTCAGGTCCTGTATATTTTTCCTCATTTCATTGTGTTGTCTGAGTTTTCTTGTATCCCATTTAGTTTCCTTAGAATTGTTGCTCAAAGTTCCTTGTCAGTCATTTTAAGGACTTCCTGTTCTATAGGACCTAGAGCTTGATGTACTTTCTTGATTTTTGATATGGCTGGTATCTTTCCTTTGGTGTTTAGTCATTGTGACAGGGGTATCGTGGTCCACTCATTCCATCCTGAAATCTGGCCTGGATCCTGTAGTGACTGCCAATTCTGGGTAGTGGGGACTAGCCTGGGCTGGGGGTCCTATGGCACCTGTTTGTTCCAGCATGGCTGACTCAGAGTGTGTGGGCCTGGTGGCTCTCAGGCATCTCTAGGTGGCAGGCACTTGGCCTGGGCTGGGGGTCTCGTGGTGTGCAGCTCCTGCCTGTTTCAGCACGGCTCTCAGGCCTCCTGTTGTTGCTTTTTAATAGTTGCAAATTGGTTGATTCGTGGGAGAGAGGGTGTGTGGGCCTGGTGGCTCTCAGGCATCTCTAGGTGGCAGGCACTTGGCCTGGGCTGGGGGTCTCGTGGTGTGCAGCTCCTGCCTGTTTCAGCACAGCTCTCAGGCCTCCTGTTGTTGCTTTTTAATAGTTGCAAATTGGTTGATTCGTGGGAGAGAGTGACACTAGGAACCATCTACTCTGCCATCTTGACCAGAAGCCTCATTATATTCTTTATTCAGTTTAATTCTGTCAGATGATAATACTTTTTCACATTTTCCCAGTTTCTCAGCTAATTTTGCTTGGAATTCAGGATTTAGAAAAGCATATTAATGTAAAAAACAATGCTGGGAAGAAATATCCACCTGGAAAGACTACCTAGGACAGGCAACCATCTGGGATCATAAGCATTTGGGTGGAGCAGTTAGGTCAAACTTTTATATCCCAAGAAAGAGAAGGGCAACAGCGAACTAAGGTTTTTAACAGCACTTCCTCCTTTCTGAAATAAAGAACCTTTTAAACCTTATGTTAGGTGATGAGTGTTCTACATAGGATTAAAATCTGCTATCTTCTCAGGAACAACTATTATTTGGGAGTTAATTGCTAGTTGCTTGTTTAGTCTTTCTGTGGCTGTCAGATTATTGTTGAACGGGGGCCTCATAAACAAGAAGCTGCCTAGCCTGTCCTCTCCAGACCAAACTGACATGTGTTTCCCATATAGTTGCTTGTTTAGTCTTTCTGTGGCTGTCAGATTATTGTTGAACGGGGACCTCATAAACAAGAAGCTGCCTAGCCTGTCCTCTCCAGACCAAACTGACATGTGTTTCCCATTTAAACATTTCATTGCCCGAACTGAAAACAAATCAGCTGTGTCTTTAGGATCTTAAGGGGAGAAGGTTGGGATTTATTCCTGGACAAGCCTGAGGAAAACATTACCCTAATGAATGAAATATGTTTGTATTAAAGACTTCTTAAAAGGGTTGAATTGGTCTTTCCCAACCTGATCTCCTCTTCCTTGAAGAGAAAGAAAATGCAGAAAAGTCCATTGGTATTAGTCTAGCTTTGTCTTTAAATGAGCAGTAATAGATAAACCTTGCATTGGTATAGATAAGCATCAAAAGGAGTACTCACTGTCTCTAGGGATTATTCACACACCTTCTGCAATGTGGTCTAGAAGTCCCATTCTCTCTTGGCTGTATATTGCAATAGAAACCCACTTCCTGTTTTCTCAAGCCAAATTCCTCCATCAATTCAATTTTTCCCAAAAAGGCTCTCACCAATTTCTCAATGTTCAATGTGGTCAGCAAGAAAATTGCTTCTGGAAAAAATATTTGACTTTCTGCATAGAAAATAATGGTCTCCTTAAGATTGCAAGCCCACTGTGGAGGAATTTTGGCTTATTTTATGTTTTCTACCCTGATGGAGCACAGGAAATGGGAAAATAGATTATTTTCCTTGGCCAACATGGAGTATGTTTGGTTTAGCAATTAGGATAATTTTTAGAGTTCAAGCTGGGCAGCACAGCACGAAGCCACCCTCAAAACGATGCAGGACTCTCAAGCATGATTAGGAAAATTCATCATCACTAATGTTTTTATTCTAAAATCTATGTAACAGGATTGCCCAGAAAGCAGAACTTGTGTGATTTTTTTTTTTACTCTTTTGAGTTCGATTTCACCATAAGAAGATTTAGAAGCTCAGAGAAACTTGAGAGTTGGCAAAGTCCACAGAGAACCTAAAGAACAGCACTGTGTTAGATAAACTGAAACTGTCATCTTGCTCATGTTGGTGCCATGCCACTCAGGCATTGAAAATACATAAGAATAGTGTAAAAGAGTATTTAAAAATTATCCTTATATAGACCTGATTCAAATTTAGTATGAAATGTAGAATTGACTTTTCCATCAGTCAAATTGATGAGCCTCCATCTGGAGAAGAGTCCAGTAAGTAATTCTTTTTATTTTAGGTTTGTGCCTAGAACCAAATGGACTTGTGTCTCTTAACAGAGAAAATTTTAGCAGAATAGATAGGAGTCAGAGTATGGTTTTATCTAAATTATCTTCTGGCTCTCATATTCCATGGTATGATGTCTATCTTTTTTAATTTTAATTTTTTTAAAGACTCTAGGTTTTTCTTATAATTTTCATTCTGTGATGTAGAGTGAGGTCTTCCTTGACAGGATAATTCACATTCATGTGAAATGTAAGAATATTATCTCCTGTTAGAAAAATCATATTCAGTTTGTATTTGGTTGCCCACATTATACTCTTCCAATAAGGGACCATGCTTATTAAATTTCAAGAAATTTCAATGTGAACATATAGATATATTATTCACCAAGACAAGTGTAAATATCATCAAATATAATAATTGATATTATAACAATGATTAACATTGCTTATTTTCAGACCCTAGTCAATGTCCTTTAGGCCTTGAGGGCAATTCTGAATATATGATATTCTCTGAAGTCATAGTGTGAATTTTGTTTCTGGTATGGGTGTTAAGTTAATTGAATTAATCAGCATATACCAAGAGTTTGTTCATTGATTTGTAGCTCAAGCCATTGATTAACTTCTGTTCCTAGATCCCACTTCCTACAACTCAAATCATTCATCACAGGGGCTTTCTGTTTGAGTGGAGTTTCTACTACTACATACTTTATTGGTGTCTCTTACTTTTCTTAGAGCTCTACAATCATACCATTTTTTTTTTTTTTTTTTTTTTTTT
>NW_007727272.1:16903-21417 GCF_000696425.1 Galeopterus variegatus
CACCCACCATCATACTATTTTTAAATCAACTTTATTGAGGCATAATTTACACACAATAAAATGTACATAATTTATGAGTTAGTTTGAAGAGCTCTGACAAATGGATCCCAGTCAAGACAGAGAACAATTCTATCACTTCCTTTGCAGGCAATCTCCTCAACCTCAGCCCCAGGCAACCCACTGAACTTCTTTCTATTCTTATAGATTAGATTTGTATTTTCTAGAGTTGCATATAGTTGAATCAAATATATGTACTCTTTTGTCTCTATCTTCTTGCACTCAACATAATGTTTTTGAGATTCATCTATGTTGCTGTATGAGTCAGTAGTTTGTTCCTTCTCATTGCCAAGCAGTATTTTATTTTAATGCATACACCACAAATACATTTACTCATTCACCTGTTGTGGGCATTTAGGTTGTTTCCATCTAAGGCTATTATGAATAAAACTGCTATAAATATTTGTGTATAAGTCTTTGTAGACAAATGTTTTCACTTCTCTTGGATAGATACTTAGGAATAAAATTTTTCTCCTAAAATTTTTTTTCAGCTAGATAAGAAACTGACAAACTGCTTATATATCACTCCAAGTTATTATATAATTTTTCATTCCCACCAGCAATGTATAAGATTTCCAGCTGTTCCACATCCTCACCAGCAGTTGATATAGCCAATCTCTTTAATTTTATCCATTCTAATTGGCATGTAGTGGAAATTAGACTAGTGAAGGATGTTGCTTCAGGGAGGTTTTGTTTCTCCTGGAATTAGGAGCCCACTAGCCCATTATCTAATATATATTTAAAATAGTTATTCAGCCAGTCAAAATTTCTATCCAGTTGTACCATGCCATTATGTATCTCACACGTCTATTTTTTTCTGTTGAGAACTGAGAAACTTAATCAGAAATCCTCTTGGACATTTTCAACTTTCTAGCTATCAGTTTGAGGATAAAGCCGTCAAGTAGAGAAGAGTACAGAAGCCTTCCGTAATGAATTTTCTAGTTTTTCAAGGCTTCCAAAAATAAAGGTGAATAGTTCTTTAGACTCTTGTAATCTACCAGTTTAGCAATCCTACCAATTTAAAGGAATGTAATAAACACATGCTAGTCTTTTTTTAAGACTAGCATATTTCATAGTTCATATTTTTAAATTTTTTCCTTAGACTCTTGTAATCTACCAGTTTAGCAATCCTACCAATTTAAAGGAATGTAATAAACACAGCTAGTCTTTTTTTAAGACTAGCATATTTCATAGTTCATATTTTTAAATTTTTTTTTCTTTTCTTGTAAAAGCATTGACAATACTTTTCTGTAAAGCAAAATCAGACGCAACTTAAATTTCAGTAAGGGGCTTCAATTGGCCAGAAGACCAAACATAGACATTGCTTCAATAAATCAAGCTGCATTCACTTTTTGAATGGATCTTTAAGAAAGTTAGTGCTGTTTGGATAAACAGCACATTTTCCAGGACAGATAGAAGGGCAAGTTTTCATACCCTAAGATCCTGTACAGTCACATATTTATAATGTCTAAGTGAATGAGGGTCACGCCAGCCTTCAGGAAGCTCAGCTGCTATGCTCCCTCAGGCTGTCTTATGTAAGGCCAGAGCAGGCCTGAGCATAGGCAGGTCTTAATATATGCCTGAGATCATCAAACTTACTGTTATACAATATACTACATGATTACTGGGTGCAGTTCAATATAACATATTTAGACATCTCCCTCAGCCTCCATGGCTAATATTCTTGAACTCAATACAGTGGGTTAAGGACAAGAGTCAATGGCTCTGATATCTCCAGAAGCCAGGCCAGCAAGTCTGGCTGTAGGGCCTAGTCCCTGTCTGCATAGAGGTATAATACCTGCTATCTCCCTTCCTTAAAATGTTGAAATATCTTCCTGGGTCCCCTCATCTGTAATCTCTTCTGCTGTGAATGATTTTTCAAACATGGCCTCTAATGTTTCCCCCATCATGTTTCTTTTGTTAATGATATTGTATTTAATTAGTTTACTATAAAAAATGGTATATATGTGTTCTTTGATATTTAAAAATTACTTTATATTATCAATATTTATGATGGTTAATCTTGTTAATTTTCTTGTTCAACTCTTCTGTAAGCTTTCTAATTTTTAATCTTCTTTATCATTTACTGTCAGAGGTATGTTAAAATTTTCAACTGTGATCTGTGATTTAATAAATTTATAAATGTCTTTTTATAATTCCATCAATGTATGCTTTATAAATTTTAAGGCACTGTTACTAAGTGTTGTTAGGTGTTATTTCAAATTGTAATAGCTTTGTGTTGAATTCTTCTTTCCACCATTATGTAATTATTCCTTCTTATCCCTAATAGTGGTCTTTGCTTTATTATCTACATTATCTGTCATTAATAGGAATTGACCAAGTTTCTTTTGATTAGTATTCATCCCATGTATAGTTTCTCATACTGTTATTTTCAAAATTCTGTCCTTGTGTTTTATGCATCTCCCATCAGTGGCATATTTGCAAGATTTTTAAAGTCCCATCTTACCATCAGCAATTTATTTGGTGTTGGGGTGAGATGAAGAAGTTGCATTCTTTCCCTGAATGCAGGGCTTGAAGGCAGGAAGAGGTTGAGATCAGACAGCAGGGCTTATGGAAGGCAGCCCAGATATTGATTTTCTGGGGCTCAGAGAAGAACAGTTCCATACCCTTTTGTACACGGTGCCTGCTTTCTTCGTCACTGACATCAGCTGCAAGTGGACCCTGTGAAAACTCACCTGGAGCCAGGAAAGGAGGAGGGGGTTCAGTAGGTCAGGAGACTTAGGGACTGCTCTTCTGGATGAGAAAAGTTCTCCACATCTGACTGGCTTCTAACACTCCATCCCTGACAAGAAGGGGCATCCCACAGACAAAAAATAGCAGAGAGAGGGGTTTGAAACAAAACACTTGAGGGATTTGTCCTTACTCAAAAAGTTAACTCTGTACTACTGCTTTGGGGCTAGGCTATTTTATTACCAAAGGGAAAACAGAAATTCTGAAGACGTCTCCTCAGTTACTGTTGTGTAGAGTTTCTGTTGGGCTGGGGAAAGGGGCTTTTAAAGTTCTAGGTGCCATTTTTGTACTGAAGGAAAATAAAAAAGCCAAAACTCTCAATCTTAAGAGTAGCTAAGCAACAGGGAAAACATCTTGTACATACTTCTGAGAAGAGCAGGACAGTCACACACATTCCATACCCTCCCTCTTTTCCTTTCTGAATTTTTCTTCCTCCTCTTGCTGCCACACATCCTCATCTTTGAATTTCTTCTGCTGTAATGCCCCCTAGAGAGCCCAGGCTTCCTGACCACAGCCCAGGGCTCCTGCCACTGTAGCTGAATTGTCCCTTGGTAGTATCTGGAAGGAAGAGGGAACGCAGACATGATGGGGTAGCATGTTAATGCTTCATGTATGTTGTCTCATTTAGTCCCCCCACCAATCTATGATGTAGGTATCATTTTACAAAAGAAGGAAAAAAAACTCAGGTGATAAGCAACTTGCCCAGGAATACACTGGAAATAAGTAGCTAAGCATGGACTGGAACTAAGGTCCATGTTTTTCTTGTGACTATCACGTATCTACTGAAATTCTCTTCTGTAGAATTCCCATTAATGTGTGCAGCAGGACTCCCAGATACTTACACACATACTTCTCTTTTGCCCTCCATTCCATGCCTCAAAACTACGTTCTATTCCTTTACGAACAAGCAGTAGTGAAAATGGCTAATGATCTCGAGGCATGGATGGAGCCCATGCCTCTCTCACGGTTGAGATAAAGGAAAACTCCTGGAAACCATGAAGTGAAAGCAGGAATAAATCTCTGCTGGAGGGTAGTAAACTGAGGAAGATATTTTTGGTAGAAATCTTTCAGAGACACTGACTTCTATGTCTGAAATCTTGATTGGGTGAGTTGAGTTATGCACAGGATTTTTTTCCAGTCTTCTTAAATATGTATTATAATAACCTGTCCTCCCTGCTTGGCTAGAGCAAAGCCAAGGATTACACAAGTCCACCCACCCCACTTCAGAGACACTGACTTCTATGTCTGAAATCTTGATTGGGTGAGTTGAGTTATGCACAGGATATTTTTCCAGTCTTCTTAAATATGTATTATAATAACCTGTCCTCCCTGCTTGGCTAGAGCAAAGCCGAGGATTACACAAGTCCACCCACCCCACCCCCACATCTCCCCATGCCCAGCTTGTAAGATATACATGACTATTCTTTTTTTCTACATTTAACAAATTTTGAAATATAATAAGCACAGAAAAGTACAGAGATTAATATCATAAACATGCTGTGCTCACCACCCAGCTTTTGTCAAACTTTAATATTTTGTCATATTTGCTTCTCATGTTTTTAAGAAATGAAATATTCCAGATGTATTTGAAGCACCCAGTATACCTGTCCGAATCCTTTCCCCTGCCTCCTTGCTCTGAAGTTGCTTTTACTGAAAGTATTTCTGAAACAATTCAAAATTTGTCTGAAATTGTTTCTCATTCCTAT